>NC_054538.1:50722488-50735785 GCF_017654505.1 Polyodon spathula | reverse complement strand
GCACAGCCAATCTCAAGTACAAAAACTCCAACCAAGGCATATCCAATAACAGAATCCATAACACCACAACTCATGTACATACATTAAGATCACAATTGTAATAAAAAAAAGAAAGTGCTATTTCTGTAACTGTATTGAGCTCATCTCCCCGTCCTATGCAAAAGAAACCAAACATTGCAAGCAGAACAGCTTGCACCAATCGTAGTCTCTTGTTTGGCCCTGTCTGCAATAAATATTAGCTTCCGATAACCCCTGCAATGAAATGAGATGGATGGATTGACGGAGGCACCACTTTTTAGGATTCCCAGCCTGAATTGTTGATTACAGTTCAGATGCAAAAAAAAAAAATTGCACTCCTGCGTCAACCAAGATGATGGCCTGACGCATTTATTGGAAAAACCTTTTCAAAATCTTCTTCTCGGGAACCGTTGAACTGATTGATCTGAAACTTCTGCAAATATCATCAGCAACCAAACCCGCTTCAACTTTGCAAAGCAGAAGTTGCTGCGATACATTTTACTATCAAACTGGCTGCCACCAAATTCACCAAAACACGCACCAAACAACTAACTGCTTCTGTCAAAGTTCCTACAGTAACAATTCCATTTCCTTTAATCCCCAGCGTGAGAGCTGTTCTCATGAGTGCATTTCTAAAATTCAGACATGTGTTGCAGTTGTACTGGTTTGATGCTTTCAGTGACATCCAATTCTGGATTTCATATATCATTATGAAGTTAGATTGGGTAAGCAAATGTGGGCAGATGAAAGCTATGTTTTTAGTCAGCGAGTATCGGAAATGAATAGTCCAATTGCACAAATAACTGCATCTTGCAACCAAGTTAAGCTTTTACTAAAGAGCAGACTGTACCATGTCATGAGGACTGTACAGGAAAACACACACATATTAAAACAGATTTACATTGCAAAAATATGAAATTTAGGCCAGAGCTGTCCTTACAACCTTTCCCCAAAAAAATTATAAATAAATAAAATAGCAGCCAAATAGTTGCAGCTACACCAATATGGCTTCACTAGGTTTTTGCTAATTAAACATGTTGCATGTTTAAAAAAAAACATTAGGTTATTATTCTAACATTTCATACTTGAAAGAGAAACATTAATATCCAGCATTTTGCCCATATATGGTACACCGACATATGCACCCTGCACCATCATTATTTTTCAGTGACATGCATGACACTTACCCTGATTTGTGCCGTTGTCCTTTGACCATAGGGCCAGTGTCCATGCTCTTTTTGATCATCCCATGGTCATTGCTGGGATCCACAAACTTGAAAACATAAGACCCGAACTGGACCTTCATGCCACTTCTCAGCAAGGTGGTCTCAGCAATTCGCTGACCGTCAACATAGGTCTCAGCATCAAAACTTTGCGGTGTCACAGTTACCATATCGTCCATGTGAGTGAGGTCACAGTGGTGGGGCTGGATTCCTGGGCCAAACAATCCTGAGGACAGAGAGAGAGAGAGAAAGAGAAAGATGAGAGACAGAGAGAGACAGAGACAGAGACTTAGCATATTTTTGGATTATGAAGTAAATGTTCTAGAGCAGTTCTTGCAAAAGGGAGGTCTGTTTAAGACCATAGAAAAAGTGCGAGACCCAACTGTTCTAGAGTCATTTTTCTCAAACCTAGACCCCTAACAGTCAAGGAACCAAAAATGTTTTTGTGCCAAAAAAATGTTTAAAATTCCAGCACACTTTCTGAACCTACACTGACATCTGATAATCTATGGCTTTCCCAATGGGGCCTCAGTCTGTCTTCATAGAAGAAAAAATGAATGGCCATGGGATGCAGTGTTTGCAACACACCAAGTCAGGGAGGAGATGGGTACCTCTGTGGGAGACCAATGAATCTCAGGAAAGATGAACAGAAAATGTGCTGTACTTAAAAAGATTACAGAAAATTCAAAATCACAGGCAAAAACGACCAGGATTAAACCAGAAAAGCTGCAGTGGCATTTAGGTGGGTGGCATAGGTAATTTAAAAGAAGATAGCCCATATAAATCAGATTGACTGCCTATCTGTTTTGATACGGGAGCTTGGAATTTCTGCTGTTAACCATTCTTGCCACCTAAAAATCATCTACTAAACTGGGCGTATTTAAAAATCATCTACTAAATAGGGAGTATTTAACTCAGTGCAGCCAATAAAACCCTGTGTCACTGGAACGCCTTGAGCCGAAACAACCGTGGAATGACTGACTAAAAACGTGGTGGTGGCTGAAACTAAAGACGGACAGGCACATAATGCAGAATAATGAGGATAGTTATAAACTGGGCAGGTGGACAGGTGACTAGCATGTCTAGGAATTGCACCCACCACCTCTCGTAGCAAGAACGAATATTCATTTTGGTACTACTTAGGTTAAATAATTCCTTCCACTAATTCATTCATTTTGTTCTTCAATCAGTTTTTATTCATTTCAAGTTCAGCACATCTCTTAAAATTAATTTTAAAATTTCTACAGTCTCTGTCCCTGAATAAAAGGTATTAGGCTGCATACAAACCACTTCCCTACAGCTTCAAAATAAAAACAAATTTCTTTTTCAGGTTGCAAAGGCAGGCTGAGTACATATTCTGAAAGGATGTGCAAGGAGGAATGACTTGCATATAAAAGAGCTACAATGTTACAGGGCTGACTGAAATAAGCATCGGGCGCTACACAGCCATGTGTTTCGCTCCGTGCAAAACAAGGGTTTCAGTCCCGAAACAATAAGTCACTAATAATTAACACAGAACACAGACGTGGTCACTTCTCCTGATAGTGAGTGCTCTTGTTCAGGTGTGGTGAAAGACAAACAGTTTGTGAAACAGTGGTGTAGTGTAGTCCAGGTTTGGTGCTGGCTTGTAGCAACAGCTCCTGGCTAGTTCTTAACCATCTAAGAAAAACAAATGGCAAACAGTAGCAATATAAACAAACAAACAAAATAAACAAAAATGCTCACGATAATGAATTACTTCCGTTTCCTAAACGAGTCCTCTCAGTAACCATAACAAAAGGAACAGATTACATCGTCACACCCCCTGTTATGCCCCCCCTGCGGTAGCTATTTCATCACGTATCCTACAAATCCAGACTGACCACATCGCATACCACTGGGGTATGATTTTGGTCATTGTGACTCCACCCCACGTCCTGGATGGCTGCTTCTGACTGACCCTGCAATGAACTACCAAACTGGGGCACACTGTTCCTGTTATACAGCATCCCCACAGGTCGGGAGGGAGATTGTTGATTGGGATTCATTCGCTATGTACATAAATGTACATAAATCTGAATCCGATTAAGGTAAAAAATGTTTGCTTCGTCAATGGCAATGACAGAATGACAAATAAGGCAAACCTTGTTCTCACACAAAATGTTAATATTACATGCAAACCAATGAAAGACATTGTTTATAGATAACTGTGGCAGCACTACAGCGGAAAACCAATGAATGCAACCTCATCTCATTGTAACTATCGTATGCCAGGAAACATCACATAACATGAATAGCGAGCTTGAAGATATATTAAGACATAGGGCGAATCGGAAGTCCGCTATAACTATACTGCAAGCAATTTCTATAGTAAGCTTGTTCCCTATTTGATTTTCCCTGACATTCCATGACCACAGCTAGAATTAATGAAAAGTCCCTAACTTTCAAGGTCTGGAAAACATATTTTATTTTCCCCTGACTTTCCAGAAATTCCATGACCTGTACAAATCGTGTTTCACATATATTGCTGCACAGCTCCTCAAATCATAATCCAAGCCTGAACCTTTTTTTATTTTGATGAAACCAGAATATTTTGAGCAATAATAAAACACAAAGTAAAGTTTCATAATCAGTGGTTAGACCTTTGTTTGAGGGAATATGTAGTCTTTTATCCATTTTCTCAGTGGGTTAACAAGTTGTTTTAGTTCAATAAAGCAAACCTCATCAACAGACATATGGCTGTATATCAATGCCGGTATTTCTAATATAACATAAATAATTAAAACATTATTCAAATACCAACATGTACAAATTATTTATATATCATTTAACCTTTTTTAGATTATGTGACAATTCTGTTGTGTCATACAATTCTTTTGTGCCACTGCTGTAAATGGAAAGCTTATTCAAAAAGATGGAGAAAGAACAATGTACCATTTGCAGAAGAGAGTCATTTAAAAAGCACTGAGGTTTATGAGGAAGTTTTTAGGTCTTTCATAGTATATAGTGCAAGGGCAAATTTTTCAGTGAAATTAAAGACTTTTAGTGGTACAAAACTACCAAGAAACTACTTGGATCAATATTTGAACGCCCTCTTCTTGCAGCTAAGTTTCTGCTGAATGTATTCCTCTCAGAAAATTGCCTTTGCTTCCCAGTAGGGCCCAGTGTCTAATTTTGAAGTATTAGTGATTTCAGTAAGGTGAAATTTGACATACTAGAAATAATGAAGTACAACACTGAGGAATTCAGCATGGTCACTCAGTGAGCTGGACTGGAATTTATTCAAATGGCAGGAAAAATTCTGGGAGTCATCCTCGACACAGAAAAAAAAAAATCTGAAGTCTAAATCATCAAACAATATTTTATATTTGAATGTGCTGTTTTGTAATGTGCAGAAGTGCAAATGCACACTATTGTTTTAATAAATCAAATCAATGTGCATGTTAATTAATAGCTTAAATATATCTTATGACGCTATACATATTATGATGCGCATAAAAAATCAAATAAGCAAGTTTTTAGCATTTTTATATATAGGCACGATAAATGTGATCTAAATTAGCATGACAAATGCATAGGACTGCAAACCATTGCAGCTTGCTAACGAGCACAAATTGAACAATTCCTTTTGCAGATACTTCCGCTTCTCTTTGTAGAATTATTTCTTTCAGGATAACAGTTACCAAGTACAAGAATATTATACTATTGTCTTCAACACGGTCAACTATTACACTTACAGCAGGATGGTATATAAACATGGAACCTGGTGATTTTGTTGTAATGGTTATTTTATTGAAACAAGTAAATGGATAAGTTTTGTATAATTACGTTTAGTGATTGGGTAGGGCACAGGTTCTAAGGTCACAGTAAATTTGTATTTCATTGTTTATAATATAAAGATTTTGGATCCTATTTTAGTAACATATTTTAGTTACACACTTCCCATTTGGTGTATTTTTCTAATAACCTCCAATAGCCATGTGAATCTATATAATGAATTTATCATGGACACTTTATTAACACAAACAGAAAGCAATTAGAAAACAACTACATCTGGAGCTTTGGTTTAATACATTACATTTTTATTCCACACATTGCAAATAAATGTCATGGTGACCTTTTTTATATGACAATTTCAGTAGTTTAACAAAGGCTTTGCTTGGTCATCTTGGATTATTTTTCCCAGGAGGGGGTAGTAATGGGAAAGGTAGATTCAGCAGAGTGTTCCTTCGGCTCCACTCTGAGGTATACACTAGTCTTTAATGTTACTAGAACCAACCGTTGTAAATCTCCCTCCCAAACCTGTGAGGGCGCTGTTTAAAGGGAACAGAGTGTCCTGAATGTCTATTATTGAAAACGTTCTACCATTCTTGAACCTAGTGTAATACCAGGTGACATTTTTTTAAATTAAAATAGACCAAAAATATAGTGCATGTTTATACAACTTTAAAAACGTTTTTATTTTTGTTTTGAAACAAAAATCATGATTTGCAGACAAGCCAAAACCAAATCTGTCAGAACCTCTTTTTTTATTATTAATCAGTTATAAATATTAATGGATAAATTACATACTTTAATTACAATGTGTAACATTTTTTTTTTTTTTTTTTTTGTTCCTGGGTAGTAAGTGTTATTTCCTAATTGCTTATGCCTCAAAAGTATAGAAAATTGCTATTATTCCCCACAAACTTTGCTTTTGTGACCAGGACAGTGATATTTTGAAATTTACCTATTTTCCAGAACATTCCAGATAGATTCAGTGCTGAGTAAACTTGGAGTAACTTCTAGAACTTTCTAGAACTTTCCAGTAATATAAATAGTAGTATAAATACAGGGGCCTTAAGCCCACCAGTTCAGTTTAGTTCCAGCTGCCTAAGTGGACACATATCTGCATTTTTCTGAGATGGCATCAAGAGGCTGCAATGGTGGCATTCCCGATGGGTCTCCAAGGCGGTTTTACCAAGTTTCCCTGCTATCTTTGCCTTTGGGACAGCAGGGACACCAAGGCGCACTACCATAGGCGGGACTGGCCACAGCGGACCGAGTTCTCTGTGGGGAGGAACAACGTCAAGTGGCAGCCACTGGTGGACCCCCAGAAGGTGCTGATGCCACCACTGCACATCAAATTGGGCCTTATGAAACAATTTGTCAGAGCTCTAGATAAGGAGTCGGCACCCTTCAAGTACCTTCAAGACTTCTTCCCTAAGCTGTCTGAGGCAAAGGTCAAAGCCAGTGTCTTCGTCGGACCACAGATAAAGAAGATCCTGGAGTGCAATGAATTCCCCAAGAAGCTCACTAATAAGGAGAAAGAGGCTTGGAACAGCTTTGTCGCAGTAGTTTGGGGCTTCCTGGGCAATCACAAGGCGCAAGGCGCAAGGCACAAGGAGCAAGGCGAGCGCTTCCACCAGGATATACTGGACTTTGAACGCCACTACCAAGGACAGTATAATGAGAACATGATGGGAGACTACATTTGGGGGCTAATTCGTGAAAGTGATTTACAGTATACTCATAAATCTCGAAAAACTACTCACTTCTAAATCTTTTGTAGTCATTTTTGTATTACTTTAGTATAAATACATGTTAATTTGGATTCATATGTTGTTTTTTTCTGACTTTATGTGAACGAAAAGACACAAATTCGCCCGTTTTCTCATTGGAAATAGGTAAATTTCAAAATATCACTGTCCTGGTCACAAAAGCAAAGTTTGTGAGGAATAATAGCCATTTTCTATACTTTTGATTTAAGCAATTAGGAAATAACACTTACTACCCAGGAACAAAAATTGTGTTACATAGTGTCCATCATTCCATTGCAAAGGAACCTTAGGTTATTACCATAACCCTGGTTCCCTGAAAGAGAATGCCAAGCATTACCCTTCGAGGTCGTGTCCCCAGCTGACCTCCGATTTCAAAAGAAAATGGAGATATGCTACAGTGAGGACGACCCTCTTCAGCAGGATGTGGGAGGGACTTCCCCCTCACAGCAGGGCCCTGATAGGGCAGCATTTTTATATATGGTCAGTGATTGAGTGTCAGAAAGGGCTCTTCCCATTCGGTAATGGTTGTCATTCCACTGAAAGGGAACAGTGTCTATTAAAAATACTTTGTATATTTATTAATTAAACTGCTTCATTTAAAAATATGTAAATTTACGCCTCTAAAATTATCAGCTTGTATTTACATTCTTAGCTCAGTTCTCAGCTACGGTTGCAATTCATGACTGAACAGTTTTGAATACTCTTAACAGTAGTTTTTAATGTTATTTAATGTATTTTTACTTATATACTCTTAAACTTTATATTGATATACAGATATCAAAAGATCATCCCTCGGAAAAATGAAAAGGGAGATATTACTATGTTCTTCAATATTGCAAAAACCTCCGAGGCATTACTGTAGTTGTTGTCTAACCAAACCACGCCTCAATCATGACTGCTCATGAATATGCTGACAGCAGCAATTTCTGACAGAACTTCGGCGATGAAGAGCTCTTGTCAGGCCAGGTGAAAACATCGATCGTAGAAATAATAACATGTATGTGTTAAGGAGGGGTGTCTCTAAATAAATCCAGGTGAATCGTGTTTAAAATGCAATCGTTTTAAAAAGAGAAGTCGTAGCACAGGAAATAAGGCAGATTTTACTTTACAGATAGAGGAAAAGCCGCTACCAGAACTCTTAGGATTCCCATGATGCACCACTTATGCACAGGCGGAAGTTCCAATGTTAAATCAGCGGAGTTGGCCATCTTGTATAAGATCTTTATTATTCCTTCTGCTGCTTGCAGGACCCAACGTCACCACTAAGGCAGAAATAACCTTTGACAGCACGATCGATTGTAGACGCCCCGCTCCTGATTAACAATGTTCAAATATAGGCTTTAAAAAGTTAAATTGCCAAATTAACTTGAAAGTTGCCAAATGAACCATATCAGGGTTCAGTGATTCACAAGGCACCACTTTTCCTATCACTAGTATGCACCAAAACATTCAACATTTCCTGTATGTTATATCATTTAATTAATAAACACAATTTCCATTATAATTATTAATACATATTACACTATTATATATTTTTGATCAATAACTACAGTAGGCGTGTGATTGTAATAGGTATTTACCAGTATTACGTTCTTAATGTATGCTTGTGTTTAAAAAGGGGTTTTAAAAAACTCAAAAAATAGTTCACAAATCACTCCTAATCAGTGACAGCATATAACAAAAACAAATAAACCCAAACTAAAAAAAGTTATTCACATATTCTAACGTGGCTTACTATTTTATACTCAGATACTGTTGGAAAATATACCATTGGGAAATATACCAGTGTTATGAAAGTATACAGTTCTCTCAGACCTACAACCATTTGAATTATGCTGTGATCTGTACCTTGGCAGCGGCTGCGTGCACAGTGTAGTTTTCCAGGCTCCCTTTAGGCGCATTCATATGACGTTAGGCTAAACAGACGATGGAATTTGGAATTAATGTCAGTGCAAAGGTTTAGCCGTGTTTATTTCGGTTTTAGTGAAATCCATAGTCTTACTGTTTATATTAGTACCAAGAGTTACAATTTAATATTGTTTATTCTCTATTTAATTTGGATACTTTAGTACTATACGGACTTCACAGGAATGTAATAACTTTATCATGGGCTACACTGTTTCTCGCGAGATCTGCCCTGGCTACACCTTAGTTTCTTCTAAATGGAGTTCGTGTTGCCTCATTTAGGATTTCGGTTTAGTAAAGCAAGGGTAAGTTTCTCAAAACTGTTCTTGTTAGGCTGCTCGTATGTTTATCTTATTGTGCATTCGACTTGCTAAAAACAAGTGCTGCACTACCGAGACTAGTAAGAAGCGCACCAGTCTTAACTTTCCCTAATGTACTGTGTGTTTTATTTATATATTTCAGTTTGTTTTTAACTATAATAATTACACCCGGTTAAGTAAAACAGCAGTCCCCAAAAGCAATGAAAATGATATGATCAGCTGGCAATTTACAAACAAACACTCAATAAGTGATTGCACTGGGAGAGCAGTGTGTATGGTCAAGCAGATCACTTTATTAAATCAGCTTTGAATTCGAACGCACGATATTGGTGTTGGCCGTGCTCGTCTTTGCAAGGGCGGTCAAATGTGTTTTTAAATTTAAACAAAGTAATATACATTGATTTTAATAATCCGTTTTAACCTTACTTAAAGATATTGGAAACAAACCAAAAAGTATTTTTTTAACCATCAAAAAAGCCTTTTAATGCGCAAAACTCAGCTGATTATTGTCTTGAACCAGAAGTCCATCTTGGATTTACTGCACGCTGAACTGAGTTTCAGTAGTTACACAAATAAAAAAAAAATGTTATTAAAATAACATAGCCATTCAAAGAAAACAATTTACGTGTGCTGCATTTTTTAAATTTTTTATTTATTTTTGTTAAAATGGTAAATCGCTGATTTGGTTGTACAATGAATAAGTGCCAATCTCTCACTGCCACCTGTCAAAACTGAGCGGCAGCTGCTCAGTGTACTGCAGTAAAAACGGGTAGGAGTCAAAAAGGTAGTATTATGATTACAACATATAAATATGTGATTATTAAGTGCTTGTTAAAGGAAACGAATTTGTCTTTTAAATGCAACACTATAAATGTTATTATTTTAATATTTAATTGGAAGTTGAGACAGGCCAGTCAAACGTGAAAGTGCATCAATCCCCAACCCTATAACCCCGAAACCACACCTGATGTGTTAATAATTCAAAGTAGTATGTCTTCCTGACATAGCAATAAACAATTGTGTGCTTTTTGAGCAATAGCTAAAGGGCTTTTCACACTTGCCTGTTCGCCCCAGAGCAACCCCTGGACGAATAGAGCAAGGCAAATGTGAATGCACTCAGGGAGAGTCGACCTCGGGTTGGATGGTGTAGTGTGAAAATGGCTTAAGTGGTTAGGGCTTCAAAATACCGCTTCAAAAAATTAAACTAAGTTCCAGAGGGGGAACAACAAGTTCTACTGCTGAGACTGGTCAGTCAAACTTTTACCAGTTCGATTAAGGGTCTAGTTAAGTAATTTAGAGCTTAGTTGGAATGAAACACACAGCAGACACAAGGGTCCCTAGGACCAGGGTTGGGAACCACTGACTCAGCCCAACCCCTAAAACTCAGAAACCAGACCTGTGATATGTTAATAATTCAGTGTATTTCACATTGAACGTAGTACCATAAGAAAATGAACTAGTGCCAAACTTAATTCTGTATTTTATTTCTTGGCATAACTTGATGATGCATGCAGCACGTGGCTGTGTTCAAAGGTCAGTTCGCTAGCCAGCAATCTGAAGATAGTTCTAACCCTTTGAAGGTTCATCAGGTGGCATGCACGCACTAGGCCTATGTTTTTTATTCTGTTAACAGAAACCGTTTGACAATGTGCGAATACTATAAATCATACCAAGGCGGGTATATTATTATGCCTGTAGCGGTTGTAGTGCTTCAGTAAAATATGTACCGAATACAAGACAGTGTATGAGGAGTGCTATGGTAGAATAGGTTTGAAAATTACAAAAATTACGCTAACACTAATAATTTAAATTATGAAAAAACTAAGCACAGTCCGCCCCTCCCCCCTCCAGCTCATGTTAACCAGAGGCAAATTTCTTCATTCGCTATATCGACAGCAAAGCACTGTATAGCGTAGGCTGTAATGAAAGAAATGTCTCAAAACCCTTCTGCTGTTGGGATTTTTTTTTTTGTTAAATACCCAGACGACCAAAAAAAAAAATGTTGAATGCAAACTGTGCAAGTGTTTTGTTGATGTATCATGGAGGCACATCCAGTCTCTGGGGTCACTTTACAATTGTAAGTTCATATTATTATTATTATTATTATTATGAGTAGTAGTAAAAAGTGACAGTGACTCATAACTTGCTTGGAACGGTGACTGTTAAATTAAGTTTTTGCCCTCGTCCACTGCAGTTAGTTCTGCTGCAATGCAAGCTTACTAGCAAGCAGCATCAATTACATGTAAATAAACATGTCTTTTTTTAATTATAAAAACATGATTATTGTTCTATATAACATATTTTTAAACTACATGTTAATGTTTTATTCTATTTATATGGATTGCCTGTAAAATAATAGGATTTTCAATCAAATGCAAACTAGTAACTATGGTGACGTCACCAGTAAATTATGCAACTCAGTACCGAACTTTCCTTCGGCAATGTGTTCCGAACCTTCAAAAGTCAAAATGTACCCTTCGTTACAGCCCTAAACACCTGTAAACAGGATCATGATAGTACCTTCTCATAATGGATGGTGGTATAAAAAAAAAAGAATGGGTTTGCACGGGCGACTATATGTGTCATATGATACCTAATTGTATGATCAGCATAACATGATACTGTATCAGAAGATGAGTATTCTGAAGATCAAAGCAGAATGATACTCAAGCAGTTGAGAGGAAATGGGCTTTTTAAGGGACAAATATACTAAGCGAAACCCATATTGAGAAAGTTTAACCCTACTAGCTTAATCAAAATGCCACTTTTGACTAGGGATACACTGAATCCAAGTTTTTGGGATTCAGCCGAATACCGAACCGAACGTTGACTCTGTAAAAACTGTCAAGAAAACTGAAGGAAACTGTTGATTGAAAAAACAGACCGGCAGCTACATACAAGGGACACGCACAATCTATAGTTTTGAGCCTTTTAGTTAATAGTATTTTTATTACCAAATGGAAATATATCCCTGAATAAGATTTCAGTTTTTAACTTACACAATTGACAACTAGCCCCCTCCCTCCACAACAGAAACTTCAAAATACAGAACCATTTACTTTACCTTTACAAGAAAGGAGCGCTGCATCTTTACCATAACCCACTATTTTCTTTAATGACGTTTCAACCTGTGTCACCTGATCTGAGAGTAGGGTTGCCAACAGGGTCCAGAATCTCGGGACACTTTAAGGAAAGTCAGGTTTTGTAACTCGCCTCTCTAAACTGCAATGTATTCAGTAAAATGAGTGTGAATTGCACAAACTGTCGCTAAAGTAATTGAATAATTAGTTTAAATGCACAGTGTGTGTAACACATGTCAAATAAGCCATGAAATAGTTTTCAGAATATTTTAATAAAACACAGCAGTTCCCAAATAAATCATCTTGTATTGGTACATTACAATAACATAATTTAATTTACTAAAGCATATTGTTCAACAACGTCTTGCAGTTGTAAATATGTAAATCTAAAGGTTAATGCTCTTCTGCCAGTTTTTATTTTTCATACAGCACTTAATTCCACATTAAAATTAATTTGATTCTGTCCGTGTTCTTGTTAACACGGATTCTATAGGGCCCTGTAAGACCTGAAAAAGAGCAATGCGACAGAACCAGAAGACAGAGTGGGAAGTTTTGTATTCTGAAACTATTGTATTCCACAACAGTGCAGTGACTGTTTGGCCTGAGTGAAGAGATACCAAAGAGAATATAATATCTTTGGAGATACACAACAGCGCAGGAAGTTGGTCCGTCCTTAATTAATGTCTTTAGAGTGATCACGTGGGGAAAACAGGTCAGGTTTCCTTAAAGGAGAAAAACAATCATATAGAAAGGGAAACATATATGCAGAAAACATGCAAAAATCATTTCATAATATATTTTACTGTTGAGTTGCATTTAAACGCATAATACAAATTTTAAACGAAAATATTTTTAATCCACATTTACCGTTTAAACCCTTACAGCCCTAGCCAAAATGTTTTGAATGTAATTTAGGATTAACATGTCTTGTTGCTACTTATGTGTGGGATGAAGTAGTGTAAGATATTAATCACACAAATCATGTTGATGGATATTGTGAAGTTTTCATCCAGATATGTATGATGCAATCCCAAACCATCCATCTGATTGGTTAAGAACATAAGAACATAAGAACATAAGAAAGTTTACAAACGAGAGGAGGCCATTCGGCCCATCTTGCTCGTTTGGTTGTTAGTAGCTTATTGATCCCAAAATCTCATCAAGCAGCTTCTTGAAGGATCCCAGGGTGTCAGCTTCAACAACATTACTGGGGAGTTGATTCCAGACCCTCA